>NW_006768832.1:100861-103179 GCF_000204055.1 Melampsora larici-populina 98AG31 | reverse complement strand
AAAAAAAGGGCTCCAAGACTTATCGAATCCTCCTGCTTCTGGCATTGAACCACTCAGCCCACAAGAATTTGAAAAATACGCACCAATCTTCGAACGCTTGGTCAACTCCCAGAAAGTGGCCCTTGATCTGCACAACGGCCGGCTTTGGAGGCACA
The DNA here is from genome assembly GCF_000204055.1 of Melampsora larici-populina 98AG31. Lineage (NCBI taxonomy): Eukaryota > Fungi > Basidiomycota > Pucciniomycetes > Pucciniales > Melampsoraceae > Melampsora > Melampsora laricis-populina. The sequence continues at coordinate 103,024 of NW_006768832.1, read as the reverse complement.
GCGGCAAATCAAAAAATACATCTTTGGAACAGCTGATGACAAATGAAATTGGTAAGATAGGACGGCAGGTCAGTCATTTACTTCTATTACGTCTCTCTCAAACATCACCACTGATGTGACATTGTATGAACAGCTGCACGTTTTGAAAACCCAATTCAAACTACAATTTCACCGCTCTTTTATGAAGAGTACACGTCATGTGAAAGGTGGGCACAGGCAGAGCAGAAGACTCATCTGCTGGAACAATTTACATTTGAATCAACAAAGGCCCCACATCATCTCCGCAAAAAAACTGATGGGCCAAAGCATCAGTCCCCCGCTGCCATCCAACAGGCTGAACGCCGCACCAAACTAGCAAAAACCCTCAACGATTTGATCAGTGAGCTTTTAAGTCTTATTTCGTTTATCATCTTGGTTTGTCTGCCCAATCAACTTGCACGCTGACATCGCTCTTATCTCAAACTAGCCCCCTTTCTGCGCAATGGCTATCAAGGAAAGGGAGACGCACACCCCAAATGTGCCAATCTGCCGGAAGCATTACGCAAAAAAGACTTCCAAGGCGGTGTAAAGCTTGAAATTCATCACACCCCAGAGAGTCGCATTACTGATAGCATGATTTCCAAGGGGGCCAGCTCTCTTACCAATGACTAAGTGGAGATATGGCTTGACGATGTTATAAAGAAAAACTACACCGTAGTCAAGGTTAAACCGACCAAGGCGGATTTACCACAAGATGAAGATGCCAAATCACACCAATCCATCTCCGACACCGCTTCTACCCCCTTATATTTGACTGAAGCTGAAATCATCAGAGAGCTTACTGCCCATACTGAGGAAGGAAGTCCATGTCCATGATTTCACCGTCTTCTAAACATCAAATATTGTAAACATCGAATATAATTGTAATACATATTGCAATCAGTTCGTACAAGTAATTTCAGCCAATTGACCTCGATACATTGTAGAACTCCTACGCTGTGGAGCGTAGGCAGAGCCTCGAGGGGAAGAAACAACCTAAGTAGGATAAACCGCCAAGAGCCGTAACTGAAACGCCGCTAAGCTTCCCTCAAATTTTGCAATGAGACACTTCTTCAACCTTACTTCCACCCAAATAAGCTTTCCAACCTTGAATATCCAATCTGCAAGCTTTTGTTCAGTTTTTTTAAGAATCCCCGTAAAGGTCCTACGGTTCAAAAACAGATGTAAACAAGCTGTTTTTACTACGTTCCCCAATGCAGTTCTCAAAAAAAACTTTCCCGCAGCAAGTAAAAAAAATAAAAAAAACCTTGATTTTCCTCCAAAACCTTGTTCTTCAACTTCTACTGAATTCAACACTACCCTACACGTCCTAACAGTCTTAAAACCCAGGGAATTACACTTGTAACAGTGTAATTCACCCTAATACCCCAGGTCAAAAACCCTAGGATAGCTAAGTAAAATATTGAAAATAATAAAAAATTAAATAATAATAATCCTAAATTCAAAATCCCAAGTATATAAGGGTTTTTGAATCCACCAATAACACCTCTAATAACCGCAATCTTTATAATAAAAGGTAAGTCTTTTATTTAAGACCTGTCCTTCTTCTCTACGTACTTGCTCTACTGAAGCGCTGAAATAGACTGCTAACACTTCCAAGCCTCAACCCTGTTCAGCTTTTGCTTTTTGATAAAGCAACTCGAGCGACTCGAATGGGACACTGTGAAAATGATGTGTTTCTCCCCAGCAAAAAATGATTGCATTTTTGGAAAAATGATTGACAAAAAATTGTACCTGGAATTGTGGGCCCAGTTGTGGCCCAAAATGCTTGGAAAAAGATCTGGAGAGAGATACAACGCTCTTTGTCCTGCAACGTTTTTTTGGGGTTGCTTAAAGCCTCATACTCAGCATGAACCCAGCAAGCAATTTTTAATGTTTTTACCAGCTTTTTCCCTCTCAAAGAAGTCCAAAAAATCCGGAAAAAATCAGGAGAGATCAGAAATCCCCTTTGTGATGTGTGGTGTCTTTTTCAGATTTTTTGATGCCTTTGTCTTGGATACATGCAGGTTAGAACATTGAAAGTCTGCCAAATAAAGTTTAAATGCATTTTGGTTCACAGGGGCATCAAAATTCCACACGCTGTCTCCAAACCATGTACAGATGATCTTGCATCCTTTGTTGTGC
>NW_006768832.1:97897-100664 GCF_000204055.1 Melampsora larici-populina 98AG31 | reverse complement strand
TGCTTTGGTGCTGCATATTTATGGGGTGTTCCACAAAAATGTGGACATTCACCAAACTGAGTGCTAGAATTTTTTTACAATGACCAAAATCTCCCAACTGGAAGAAAATAGCACATTTTGCCTTACCAGATTGTTTCAGATTTTTTGGGCCAATATCAAGCAAGGAATTTTAAATGCTAGAATCAATCATTTTTTGCCATGGAAAAACACATTATTTTTGCAGTGGGATAAAGAGGGAACCCAAAAAAAAAAGGAAGTCTTCAACTTAATCTCCCACTTCCTTTCCTAATACGATTTGTGTTGATAAGGAAAAGAAAAAGAAAAAGATTCTAATCACTACTTCTATTTCTACGATACGGCTCTCTAGATATGCTACGATACAACAACGAACGCAATTCGATACAACTGCTTCCCTTTTATACCCAACTCATTGCAATCGATCCCAGCCCTAACAAGACCTACTGTGAGTCCCTCTTTTGTTTTTATCATCTCAGTCTTCTAACCACTTCCTGATTTCTAACTGAATCGATTACTTAATCTGTTTTTTTCTTCCTTTACTTCGTTTTCTCTTTTTGTTTATCTCCTAGGCTACTCCTTGTTACGTTTGGACCATTCCGATCGGAACAATCGTTTCCAAAAAAGTATGTACATTCAGATGGGTGGAAGGGTTCTCAAATCCCAGCCTGCCTGTTTGTTTTGCTTTGATATATGGCGGAGCAACACGCCCGGGCCTGGGTTTTGCAGCGGTGGCTCCGCTGTGGAAAAATTTGGCCCTGGGTTTCGATGCGCATCCTCTGCTATACAATTTGAGGGATGTAGCGGAGGCTTGAAGGGCTTCAAAATTGCTTCAAAACCGCTATATATTTCGAAGCGGTTCCGGTATTGTCTGAAGTATGCCTGCCTTGCGGGTGCGTTTACAAGTGACGCGTTGACAGTCCAGAGCGCAAGGTGGCAGTGATGTGGGGGAGATGGGGAACGGCGGCGTTGGTGGATGGTGAGCGTGAAGGTTGTCAGCGTTTGTAGGTGTAGGAATCGGTTGTTCTCTGCATGGGTTGGATGTTGTGGTATCAATTGGAACTGTAGAGTTGTCCGTTGGCTGAGAGAGGATTAGATCCTCGAAGTTGAAAGTAGAGTTGGACACTTTCGCAGGCCCTTTGTAGAACTGATCAAAGTCGTCAATGAGTTTGTTAAGCTGAGAACGTCGCAGAGCTTTGTCAGGTTTGTTCGCATGTAGAGGTTACATATGGGACAGCTTACCGATTCTACGTTTGCGTCCTCATTGTGGACGAGTTCTGCTTCCATTGTAGGATCGAACAATTCAGGCTTGCAGTTTGAGTCCTGCATATCGTATGTGCACCATTACGATGTAAGCATAAGCTGTTGGGTATGCATTATGAGAAATCTTAATCTTACATGTTCGTGTGGTTTGAAGGAGACCATAGGCGGTAGTGCTTGGGTAATAATTGATTGGATCTTGAGGAGGGCATCCTGCTGGCAACGTGGGGTCATAGCTCGGAGCCGGTCTGTGACCCTTGACATAGTCAAATCTAACAAGTCTGGTGATTGGAGTCGGTGTTTGATGTTGTGAGAAGGAGGTTGAGGTTGATAATGATGTGATGCTGGTTCTTTGGTCTTGCTGTTGGCCTTTTGGTTGGTGAGTGTGGACTTGGTGGTGGGTCCAATGTGAGGAGGAAGCTTGGTGAGATGATTGGGTACCGATGATGGGGATATAAGATGTTGAACAATGATGTCGCATGGATGGGCCTCTGTGAGCCTGTCGTCGTCGTCATTGTTGAGCGTGACTCCGGGAGCTAGTATATGTTTGTCTTTAGGGTCCTTGTGCTTCTTGCGAGGCTTGACATTGAAGTCCGGCGGGTGGTTGTGTCCAAGGTGAGCATAAATGAGGAGCCACGAGTTGCTAGCGGACAGATATCGGGTATCGATCTTGAATGGGCATTCTATACGTACTGATTTGGTGGTGCCTACAGCTGCTGGTCCGCCAGGTGGATAACTTGATTGGTAGCACTCATAGTGAGAAAGTGCACAACTACTATTTGAGTGACCAATCCGGATGCAATAGCCGTGTTGAGTGGCAGGAAACGCTTCAATATATTGATCCATCTTGCGTTGATCTTTATGATGGATTTCAATGATGTTGGGTACTGGAAATACGAAATCGTTGCTGGGTGTGTCCATTTGAGGGCTTTGGTATGGTGGAACTACATTGTAGTTATTGAGTAGGTGAGGTAGGTGGGTTGTATTGGTGAGAATGAGATTGAGTAAGATGGAAGGAGGGTACTGAGGTGAGGCTTACGTTCAATAGTCTGTTTGTTTGTTTGATTCATTCAATTGTTTGCTGTGGTGGTGAGAATTCAGTACTGGGCAGTGAGATTTGAAGTTTGGATGGTGAGTTTTGATATGTTAGTGATATCTGTATTGTACTGGTGATAGGTGAAAGGTTGAGTGGTGATAAACTGAGGTGACGAGTGTTGTGAGTGGTGGGTGTTTATGTGTTTGTGATAGGTGAGCTCTGTGGTGGTGAAGTTTTTTTCTGAGGTGGTGAGATTCTGAGTGCCATGGTGATAATTTTTGTGTGGTGGTGATGTTTTTTCTGAGGTGGTGATGTTTTTTCTGAGGTGGTGATGTTTTTTCTGAGGTGGTGAGATTCTTAGTGTGGTGGTGATATTTCTGCTTGACTGGTGACATTGTGGAGTTGGGTGGTGAGATTTTCACTTGGTGCGTGAGCGGCCAAAGGCCCCCCCCTTGT